>NW_028162905.1:35000-49265 GCF_964263955.1 Coregonus lavaretus | reverse complement strand
AAGACTGAACCACACCTTACTGCACAAGACTGAACCACACCTAACTGCGGAGTATAGACTGAACCACACCTAACTGCACAAGACTGAACCACACCTAACTGCACAAGACTGAACCACACCTAACTGCACAAGACTGAACCACACCTAACTGCACAAGACTGAACCACACCTAACTGCACAAGACTGAACCACACAAAGACTGAACCACACCTAACTGCACAAGACTGAACCACACTACAATGCGTAAGACTGAACCACACCTAACTGGACAAGACTGAACCACACCTAACTGCACAAGACTGAACCACACCTAACTGCACAAGACTGAACCACACCTAACTGACAAGACTGAACCACACCTAACTGCACAAGACTGAACCACACCTAACTGCACAAGACTGAACCACACCTAACTGGACAAGACGAACCCACAGACTTAACCACAGATGAACCACACTAACTGCACAAGACTGAACCACACCTAACTGCACAAGACTGAACCACACCTAACTGCACAAGACTGAACCACACCTAACTGCACAAGACTGAACCACACCTAACTGCACAAGACTGAACCACACCTAACTGCACAAGACTGAACCACACCTAACTGCACAAGACTGAACCACACCTAACTGCACAAGACTGAACCACACCTAACTGCACAAGACTGAACCACACCTAACTGCACAAGACTGAACCACACCTAACTGGACAAGACTGAACCACACAAGACTGAACCACACCTAACTGCACAAGACTGAACACACAAGACTGAACCACACCTAACTGCACAAGACTGAACCACACCTAACTGCACAAGACTGAACCACACCTAACTGCACAAGACTGAACCACACAAGACTGAACCACACCTAACTGCACAAGACTGAACCACACCTAACTGCACAAGACTGAACCACACCTAACTGCACAAGACTGAACCACACCTAACTGGACAAGACTGAACCACACCTAACTGCACAAGACTGAACCACACCTAACTGCACAAGACTGAACCACACCTAACTGCACAAGACTGAACCACACCTAACTGCACAAGACTGAACCACACCTAACTGCACAAGACTGAACCACACCTAACTGGACAAGACTGAACCACACCTAACTGGACAAGACTGAACCACACCTAACTGCACAAGACTGAACCACACCTAACTGGACAAGACTGAACCACACCTAACTGCACAAGACTGAACCACACCTAACTGCACAAGACTGAACCACACCTAACTGGACAAGACTGAACCACACCTAACTGGACAAGACTGAACCACACCTAACTGCACAAGACTGAACCACACCTAACTGGACAAGACTGAACCACACCTAACTGCACAAGACTGAACCACACCTAACTGCACAAGACTGAACCACACCTAACTGCACAAGACTGAACCACACCTAACTGGACAAGACTGAACCACACCTAACTGCACAAGACTGAACCACACCTAACTGCACAAGACTGAACCACACAAGACTGAACCACACAAGACTGAACCACACCTAACTGCACAAGACTGAACCACACAAGACTGAACCACACAAGACTGAACCACACAAGACTGAACCACACCTAACTGCACAAGACTGAACCACACAAGACTGAACCACACAAGACTGAACCACACAAGACTGAACCACACAAGACTGAACCACACCTAACTGCACAAGACTGAACCACACAAGACTGAACCACACAAGACTGAACCACACAAGACTGAACCACACCTAACTGCACAAGACTGAACCACACAAGACTGAACCACACCTAACTGCACAAGACTGAAACTGAACATTTTAGGGGAGTGTCACATTGTTGTTGACAATCTCTCAGCACAGACCCATCAGCTTTATGATCTCTCTCTCTATATATATATATATATCTCTCTCTCTCTATATCTCTATCTCTCTCTCTCTATATATCTCTCTCTCTCTCTCTCTCTCTCTGTATATATATATATATATATATATATATATATATCTCTATATCTCTCTCTATATATCTCTCTCTCTCTCTGTATATATATATATCTCTCTCTCTCTATATCTCTCTCTCTCTATATATATCTCTATATCTCTCTGTATATATATATATATATCTCTCTCTCTCTGTATATATATATATATCTCTCTCTCTATATATCTCTCTCTCTATATATATCTCTATATCTCTCTCTCTATATATATATATATCTATCTCTCTCTATATTTACATTTTTACATTTTAGTCATTTAGCAGACGCTCTTATCCAGAGCGACTTACAGGAGCAAGTAGGGTTAAGTGCCTTGCTCAAGGGCACAGACAGATTTTTCACCTAGTCGGCTCGGGGATTAGAACCAGCGACCTTTCGGTTACTGGCACTACGCTCTTAACCACTAAGCTACCTGCCACCCAAGGAGTTTTGTTGAAAGCTTCTTTTCGTTGGTATTCAGTTTAGATAGATGTGTGCTAACATAATTGCAAAAGGGTTTTCTAATGATCAATTAGCCTTTTAAAATGATAAACTTGTGTGTTTTTGTGTGTGTCTGTGTGTTTCTGTGTGTTTCTTTGTGTGTCTGTGTGTTTCTTTGTGTGACTGTGTGTGTCTGTGTGTGTTTCTGTTTTTCTTTGTGTGTCTGTGTGTGTCTACGTGTGTCTGTGTGTGTCTGTGTGTGTTTCTGTGTGTTTCTGTGTGTGTCTTTGTGTGTCTGTGTGTGTCTGTGTGTCTCTGTGTTAGTCTGTGTTAGTCTGTGTGTGTCTGTGTGTTATTGCCTGTGTGTGTGTGTTTATGACTGCAGCCTTGAAAGCCCCTCCAATTAAAACACATTAAAGAGAGGAATTATCTTCCTCCCTCTCTCCTCTCCTCCCTCCATCCCTCTCCATCCTCCCTCGCCCTCCTCCCTCCCTCCTCCCTCTCTCCTCTCCTCCCTCCCTCCTCCCTCTCCCTCCTCCCACTCTCCCTCCTCCCTCTCTCCTCTCCTCCCTCCCTCCTCCCTCTCCCTCCTCCTCCTCCTCCTCTCCTCCCTCTCCCTCCTCCCTCCTCCCTCTCTCCTCTCCTCCCTCCTCTCCCTCTCCTCCTCCCTCTCTCCTCCCTCTCTCCTCTCCTCCCTCCCTCCCTCCTCCCTCCCTCCTCCCTCTCCCTCCCTCCTCCCTCCCTCCTCCCTCTCTCCTCTCCTCCCTCCCTCCTCCCTCCCTCTCTCCTCTCATCCCTCCCTCCTCCCTCTCCCTCCTCCCACTCTTTATCTCCTCCATCCCTTTCTCCTCTCTTCTCTCTCTCCCTCACTCTCCTCTCATCCTCCCTTGTCTAGTTTCTCTCTCCCTCCTTCCACCCATCTCTCCTCTCCTCTCTCTACCCAGGGTATTAATTACCTGAGATAATGGCTTTCCTCTCTCAACCACGTAATGTCATATCTACAGGGGCTGTGTGTCTGTCTCCAGGGGATGTGGTTGAAGGGGGTGATGGAGGGGGGTAATTCAGTGAAGGAAAAATACACCACAGGGGTGCAGGAGGTTTTTAGTCTTTTTTTAAACACTTTGAGACCTCATGGGCTCTATTAGTTAAATGAGGCAGGGAAAAAATGGGGAGAGAGAGAGAGAGGAGAGAGAGGGAAAGGAGAGAGAGAGAGAGGAGAGAGACAGAGACACAGAGAGGAGAGAGAGACGAGAGAGCAAGAGAGAGGAGAGAGAGAGAGAGAGAGAGAGAGAGAGAGAGAGAGAGAGAGAGAGAGAGAGAGAGAGAGAGAGAGAGAAAGAGAGAGAGAGAGAGAGAGAGAGAGAGAGAGAGAGAGAGAGAGAGAGAGAGAGAGAGAGAGAGAGAGGGAGAGAGAGAGAGAGAGAGAGAGAGAGAGAGGAAGAGAGAAGCAGAGCGAGAACTACACTCAGAAGTAAAGTTTTAGGTTTTGTTCCTAAAGGGGTTAAAGGGTTAGTGTTAAAGGGGTTTGTATTTGAAAATTGTATTTATTATGGATGCCCATTAATTCCTGCCAAGGCAGCAGCTACTCTTCCTGGGGTTTATTATGGATCCCCATTAGTTCCTGCCAAGGCAGCAGCTACTCTTCCTGGGGTTTATTATGGATCCCCATTAGTTCCTGCCAAGGCAGCAGCTACTCTTCCTGGGGTTTATTATGGATCCCCATTAGTTCCTGGCAAGGCAGCAGCTACTCTTCCTGGGGTTTATTATGGATCCCCATTAGTTCCTGCCAAGGCAGCAGCTACTCTTCCTGGGGTTTATTATGGATCCCCATTAGTTCCTGCCAAGGCAGCAGCTACTCTTCCTGGGGTTTATTATGGATCCCCATTAGTTCCTGCCAAGGCAGCAGCTACTCTTCCTGGGGTTTATTATGGATCCCCATTAGTTCCTGCCAAGGCAGCAGCTACTCTTCCTGGGGTTTATTATGGATCCCCATTAGTTCCTGCCAAAGGCAGCAGCTACTCTTCCTGGGGTTTATTATGGATCCCCATTAGTTCCTGCAAAGGCAGCAGCTACTCTTCCTGGGGTTTATTATGGATCCCCATTAGTTCCTGCAAAGGCAGCAGCTACTCTTCCTGGGGTTTATTATGGATCCCCATTAGTTCCTGCCAAGGCAGCAGCTACTCTTCCTGGGGTTTAGTATGGATCCCCATTAGTTCCTGCCAAGGCAGCAGCTACTCTTCCTGGGGTTCAGCGAAATCAAGGCAGTTTTACAATTTTAATAACATTTCAATACATTCACAACAGATTTCACAACATATTAAGTGTGTTCCCTCAGGCCTCTACTCTACTACCACATATCTATAACACAAAATCCATGTGTACGTGTGTGTATAGTGTGTATGTTATTGTGTGTGTGTATTCGTGTGTCTGTGCTGTTTTTTAAATCTAATTTTAATGCTTAGTCCAGGTGCAACAAAACTAGGGCCTGTAGGACCTGCCTTGTTGATAGTGTTGTTAAGAAGGCAGAGAGTTGCATTATTATGGACAGTCTTCTCCCCATCTTAGCTACTGTTGTATCAATATGTTTTGACGATGACAGTTTACAATCTAGGGTTACTCCAAGCAGTTTAGTCACCTCAACTTGCTCAATTTCTACATTATTTATTACTATATTTAGTTGAGGTTTAGGGTTTACTGAATGATTTGTCCCAAATACAATGCTTTTAGTTTTTGAAATATTTAGGACTAACTTATTCCTTTCCACCCATTCTGAAACTAACTGCAGCTCTTTGTTAAGTGTTGCAGTCATTTCAGTTGCTGTAGTAGCTGACGTGTATAGTGTTGAGTCATCCACATACATAGACACACTGGCTTTACTCAAGGCCAGTGGCATGTCGTTAATAAAGCTTTACACATGTCGTTAGTAAAGACTGAAAAGAGCTTCCCTGGGGAATTCCTGATTCTACCTGGATTTTGTTTGAGAGGCTTCCATTAAAGATCACCCTCTGTGTTCTGTTAGACAGGTAACTCTTTATCCACAATATAGCAGGGGGTGTAAAGCCATAACACATACGTTTTTCCAGCAGCAGACTATGATCGATAATGTCAAAAGCCAGACTGAAGTCTAACAAAACAGCCCCCACAATCTTTGTATCATCAATTTCTCTTAGCCAATCATCAGTCACTTGTGTAAGTGCTTGTTGAATGTCCTTCCTTATAAGCGTGCTGAAAGTCTGTGTCAATTTGTTTACTGTGAAATAGCGTTGTATCTGGTCAAACACAATTTTTTCCAATAGTTTACTAAGGGTTGGTAACAGGCTGATTGGTCGGCTATTTGAGCCAGTAAAGGGGGCTTTACTATTCTTAGGTAGCGGAATGACTTTTGCTTCCCTCCAGGCCTGAGGGCACACACTTTCTAGTAGGCTTAAATTGAAGATATGGCAAATAGGAGTGGTAATATCGTCCGCTATTATCCTCAGTAATTTTCCGTCCAAGTTGTAAGACCCCGGTGGCTTGTCATTGTTGATAGACAATACTTTTTTCACCTCTTCCACACTTAATTTGACCCCACCCCCACACTTTACCCCCTACATGTACAAAGTACCTGGACTAACCTGTACCCCCGCACATTGACTCGGTACCGGTACCCCCTATATATTGTTATTTTATTGTGTTTCTTTTTCTTATTTTTTTGTACTTTCATTTATTTAGTAAATGTTATCTTAACTCTTTTTCTTGAACTGCATTGTTGGTTAAGGGCTTGTAAGTAAGTGTCACAAACGAGACTCCCGCTGTTCCTCCTGCTCACCACCAGAGGGAACCCTCTCCTGAGTATTAAACCCCTGATCTACATTTCCCACATACCTGGCTCTGATTACCGTTGCACCTGACTCCCATCAGTAGACTATTTAGGTGCTCTCAAACTCTCTCTCTTTGCGAAGTCTTGTTTACCCTGGTGATCTTTTCTGAGCGTTTTCGCCTGTGTCTGTCTGCCCGTGGATTTACTCTGGACTGTTTTTCCCTCCTTGATTCTTTGCTGCCTGCCCTGGACTATATTCTTTACTGGACTGATTTTTGTAAGCTTGCTGCCTGCCCTGACCTTATGCCTGTACCTGGATTACGAGTTGCCTTATCCCTACTGTTGTGTCTGCTGGCGATTGACCCTGTTTGTACGACCAAGATTGTAATAAAACTGCAAATGGATCCTCACTCTCCTGGAGCGTCATTACAGAAGACTTCGCCATCTCATGGAGGGAGGGTCGTATCATCAAATGGGACCCGTCATGTCACTCCAACTGCTTAACTGGCAGCCCTTCACTCTCCATTCAGACCGTCACGCTAAAGGACGAGCCGGTCCTTTTCCCCACTCTTCCCATTGAATACTCTGACCTCATCGAAGCTTTTAGCAAGACCAAGGCGATGGAACTCCCCCCCCACCGATCAAGCGACTGTTCCATCGAACTATTACCAGGCACAACACCACCTAAGGGCCGAATCTTCCCCCTATCACAACCCGAATCAGAAGCCATGAACAACTACATCGAGGAGGAACTTTCGAAGGGGTTCATTAGAACGTCGACATCACCTGCAGCCTCTGGCTTCTTCTTTGTTAAAAAAAAAGACGGTGGCCTACGCCCTTGTATCGACTACCGGGGTCTCAACGACATCACCGTCAAGTTTCGATATCCTTTACCGCTGGTACCAGCTGCCCTAGAACAACTCCGCAAAGCCAAGTACTTCTCCAAACTGGACCTCCGCAGCGCCTACAATCTCATTCGCATCCGGGACGGTGATGAATGGAAGACAGCCTTCTCTACCAGCACTGGGCACTATGAGTATTTGGTGATGCCTTTCGGGCTGTCCAATAGTCCGTCCGTATTTCAGTCGTTTATCAATGACGTCTTTCGGGACATGCTTAATCGTTGGGTAATTGTTTACATCGATGACATTCTCGTCTATTCCAACACCTATGAGGAACACGTGCAACACGTGAGAACAGTATTACAACGACTCATTGATCACCAATTATACGCCAAAGCAGAGAAGTGCGAATTTCACCAGACTTCCACGTCTTTCTTGGGCTACATCATCAACCAGGAGGGAGTCGCCATGGACGAGAAGAAGGTCAAGGCCGTTCTAGACTGGCCACTGCCAGTAACCTTAAAGGAGTTACAACGCTTCTTGGGATTTGCGAACTTCTACCGACGCTTCATCAGGAATTTCAGCTCGGTAGCCTCTCCCTTAACCTCTATGACTAAGAGAAATGCACCACACCTCACCTGGTCAACTACAGCACAGGAGGCTTTCGCAGAACTCAAGTCACGTTTCACATCTGCCCCCATCCTCCACCACCCTAATCCTGAAATCCCGTTTACAGTTGAGGTGGACGCTTCTAATACGGGCATTGGAGCCATCCTCTCACAGCGGCACGGATCCCCACTCAAGCTCTATCCGTGCGCCTATTACTCCCGCAAACTTAGTCCAGCCGAACAGAACTACGACGTCGGAAACCGAGAACTGTTGGCCATGAAAGCAGCTATGGAGGAGTGGCGTCATTGGCTGGAGGGAGCTAAACACCCGTTTGTGATTCTAACTGACCACAAGAATTGGAAACAGCCGAACTCATGTGCAACCTTGTGTTTCGCTTCTATGGCCTGCCTGAGGACATCGTGTCGGACCGGGGGCCCCAATTCACATCCAGAGTATGGTCAGCATTCTTCCAACAACTCAACATCAACATTAGCCTCACTTCAGGATATCACCCACAATCTAATGGTCAGACAGAACGCCTCAATCAGGAGATCACCCGGTTTCTCAGAGCCTACTGTCATCAGAACCAAGCAGACTGGAGTCGATTCCTCATGTGGGCGGAGTATGCACAGAACTCACTCCAGAAACCCTCCACCGGTCTAACTCCATTCCAATGTGTAATGGGCTTCCAACCTCCCCTATTTCCATGGTCAGGGGAACCCACCGAGGTACCCTCTGTCAACGACTGGCTCCAGAGAAGCGAGGACATCTGGAGTCAGGCTCACACCCACTTGCTACGTGCTGTCAGGAGACAGAAGTTGCAGGCCAATCGTCACCGTCGCCCCAATCCCGAATATACTCCAGGTCAATGGGTCTGGCTATCCACTCGAGACCTACGCCTCAGACTTCCTTGCAAGAAACTCAGTCCCAGGTATGTAGGTCCCTTCCAAATTGTTAAACAGATTACACCAGTTTCCTTCCGTTTGGCATTACCCTCTAATTATCGTATCTCTCCCACTTTTCATGTATCACTTCTCAAACCCGCTGGTGGTGCAGGAGGAAGGAGGTGACAGGGCCCCCCCAGAGGCGAACGACGCCGGGGGTCTCCTCGATTGGTCGGGGGCGTTCCTCCGGGTGCGTCCTATGGGAACTCAGTCATGAGTGCGGGGTCGAGTATTCTGGTGGATTGGGAGGGGTACGGACCGGAGGAGCGATCCTGGGTTAATACAGAGGACATACTCGACCCCGCACTCATGACTGAGTTCCATAGGACGCACCCGGAGAAACCGGCCCCCCGACCTCGAGGAAGACCCCGGCGTCGTTCGCCTCTTCGCGTCAGGAGCCGCTCGCAGGGGGGGGGGCTCTGTCACAAACGAGACTCCCGCTGTTCCTCCTGCTCACCACCAGAGGGAACCCTCTCCTGAGTATTAAACCCCTGATCTACATTTCCCACATACCTGGCTCTGATTACCGTTGCACCTGACTCCCATCAGTAGACTATTTAGGTGCTCTCAAACTCTCTCTCTTTGCGAAGTCTTGTTTACCCTGGTGATCTTTTCTGAGCGTTTTCGCCTGTGTCTGTCTGCCCGTGGATTTACTCTGGACTGTTTTTCCCTCCTTGATTCTTTGCTGCCTGCCCTGGACTATATTCTTTACTGGACTGATTTTTGTAAGCTTGCTGCCTGCCCTGACCTTATGCCTGTACCTGGATTACGAGTTGCCTTATCCCTACTGTTGTGTCTGCTGGCGATTGACCCTGTTTGTACGACCAAGATTGTAATAAAACTGCAAATGGATCCTCACTCTCCTGGAGCGTCATTACAGTAAGCATTTCACGGCAAGGTCTACACCTGTTGTATTCGGCGCATGTGACAAATAAAATTAGATATGATTTGATTTGATTTTACATTTCTGAAGAGACCTGAAAATAGCTGTGCAGCGATGCTCCCCATCCAACATGACAGAGCTTGAGAGGATCTGCAGAGAAGAATGAGAGAAATTCCCCAAATACAGGTGTGCCAAGCTTGTAGCGTCATACCCAAGAAGACTAGAGGCTGTAATCACTGACAAAGGTGTGTCAACAAAATACTGAGTAAAGGGTCTGAATGCTTATGTAAATGTTATATTTCAGTTTTTTATTTTTTATACATTTGTACAAAAAACTATTGTTTTTGCTTTGTCATTATGGGGTATTGTGTGTAAATTGACGAGGGAAAAAAATGTTTTAATCCGTTTTCGAGTAAGGTTGTAGAGCTATCTATCCAAAATGGAGATGTATGGATAAACCACTTCTCCAATCTTTTTGGCCCTACAACAAAGAACAAACAGCAAAACATAGACATGATCAATATTAAAGATCCTCTAGATTATCCAATTACACTGAATTAACTACAGGACAAAATACAAACTTTCAACACAAAAAGGCCTGTGGTGTTGATGGTATCCTCAATGAAATGATAAATTATACAGACCACAAATTCCAATTGACTATACTTAAACTCTTTAACATCATCCTTAGCTCTGGCATCTTCCCCAATATTTGGAACCAAGGACTGATCACCCCAATCCACAAAAGTGGAGACAAATTGGACCCCAATAACTACCGTGGGATATGAGTCAACAGCAACCTTTGGAAAATCCTCTGCATTATCATTAACAGCAGACTAGTTCATTTTCACAGTGAAAACAATGTACTGAGCAAATGTCAAATTGGCTTTTTACCAAATTACCGTACGACAGACCACGTATTCACCCTGCACACCCTAACTGACAAACAAACAAACCAAAACAAAGGCAAAGTCTTCTCATGCTTTGTTGATTTATAATAAGCTTTTAACTCAATTTGGCATGAGGGTCTGTTATACAAATTGATGGAAACCGGTGTTGGGGGGTAAAACATACGACATTATAAAATCCATGTAAACAAACAACAAGTGTGTGGTTAAAATTGGCATTTTTTCCCCTCAGGACTGGGGAGTGAGACATCCTGTTCAACATTTATATCAACAAATTGGCAAGGGCTCTAAAACAAACTGAAGCACCAGGCCTCACCCTACTAGACTCTGAAGTCAAATGTCTACTGTTTGCTGATGATCTGGTGCTTCTGTCACCAACCAAGGAGGGCCTACAGCGGCACCAAGATCTTCTGCACAGATTCTGTCAGACCTGGGCCCTAACAGTAAATCTCAGTAAGACAAAAATACTGGTGTTCCAAAAAAGGTCCAGTTTCCAGTGAAAATAATTAAACATAAATATGGGTTGTATTTACAATGGTGTTTGTTCTTCACTCGTTGCCCTTTTCTTGTGGCAACAGGTCACACATCTTGCTGCTGTGATTGCACACTGTGGTATTTTACCCAATAGATCTGGGAGTTTATCAAAATCTGATTTGTTTTCAAATTCTTTGTGGGTCTGTGTAATCTGAGGGAAATATGTGTCTCTAATATGGTCATACATTTGGCAGGAAGTTAGGAAGTGCAGCTCAGCTTCCACCTCATTTTGTGGGCAGTGTGCAATATAGCCTGTCTTCTCTTGAGAGCCAGGTCTGCCTACAGCGGCATTTCTCAATAGCAAGGCTATGCTAATTGAGTCTGTACATAGTCAAAGCTTTCCTTAAGTTTGGGTCAGTCACAGTGGTCAGGTATTATGCCACTGTGTACTCTCTTTTCAGGGCCAAATAGCATTCTAGTTGGCTCTGTTTTTTTGTAAAATCTTTCCTATGTGTCAAGTAATTATCTTTTTGTTTTCTCATGATTTGGTTGAGTCTAATTGTGTTGCTGTCCTGGGGCTCTGTGGGGTCTGTTTGTGTTTGTGAACAGAGCCCCAGGACCAGCTTGCTTAGGGGGCTCTTCCCCAGGTTCATTTTTCTGTAGGTGATGGCTTTGTTATGGAAGGTTTGGGAATCGCTTCCTTTTAAGTGATGGTAGAATTTAACGGCTCTTTTCTGGATTTTAATAATTAGCGGGTATCAGCCTAATTCTGCTCTGCATGCATTATTTGATGTTTTTCGTTGTACACTGAGGATATTTTTTGCAGAATTCTGCATGCAGAGTCTCAATTTGGTGTTTGTCCCATTTTGTGAATTCCTGGTTGGTGAGTGGACCCCAGACCTCACAACCATAAAGGGCAATGGGTTCTACAACTGATTCAAGTATTTTTAGCCAGATCCTAATTGGTATATTGAATTATATGTTATTTTTGATGGCATAGAAGGCCGTTCTTGCCTTGTCTCTCAGATCATTCACAGCTTTGTGGAAGTTACCTGTGTCGCTGATGTTTAGGCCGAGGTATGTGTAGTTTTTTGTGTGCTCTAGGGCAACGGTGTCTAGATGGAATTTGTATTTGTGGTCCTGGCAACTGGACCTCTTTTGGAACACCATTATTTTTGTCTTTCTGAGATTTACTGTCAGGGCCCAGGTCTGACAGAATCTGTGCAGAAGATCTAGGTGCTGCTGTAGGCCCTCCTTGGTTGGTGACAGAAGCACCAGATCATCAGCAAACAGTAGACATTTGACTTCAGATTCTAGTAGGGTGAGGCCGGGTGCTGCAGACTGTTCTAGTGCCCTCGCCAATTTGTTGATATATATTTTGAAGAGGGTGGGGCTTAAGCTGCATCCCTTTCTCAACCCCGTGGAAAGAAATGTGTGTTTCTTGCCAATTTTAACTGCACACTTGTTGTTTGTTTACAGGGATTTTATAATGTCGTATGTTTTCCCCCCAAACCACTTTCCATCAATTTGTATAGCAGACCCTCATGCCAAATTGAGTCAAAAGCTTTTTTGAAATCAACAAAGCATGAGAAGACATTGCCTTTGTTTTGGTTTGTTTGTTTGACAGTTAGGGCGTGCATGGTGAATACGTGGTCTGTCGTACGGTAATTTGGTAAAACGCCAATCTGACATTTGCTCAGTACATTGTTTTCGCTGAAGAAATGTACGAGTCTGCCGTTAATGATAATGCGGAGGATTTTCCCAAGGTTGCTGTTGACGTATATCCCACGGTAGTTATTGGGGTCAAATTTGTCTCCACTTTTGTGGATTGGGGTGATCAGTCCTTGGTTTCATTAATCATACCATCAATCAGTCTTTTTTGAAAGTTTGTATTTTGTCCTGTAGTTCTTTCAATTAATTGGAGAATCCTGTGGGTTCTGGTAGTCTTTAATAGTTGATTCTAAGATTTGTATTTGATCATGTATATGTTGTTGCTGTTTGTTCTTTGTTATAAGGCCAAAAAGATTGGAGAAGTGGTTTATCCATACATCTCAGTTTTGGAGAGATAACTCTTCGTGTTGTTGTTTGTTTAGAGTTTTCCAATTTTCCCAGAAGTGGTTTGATTCTATGGATTCTTCAATTACATTGAGCTAATAATAATAATGATAACAATAACTAATAATAAGTAAATTACTGCTTACTATGCAGATGTAATCATTCAGTGTCCCTCAGGCTATGGCTTGTAACGCCAGGGTAGTGGGTTCGATCCCCAGGACCACCCATACGTTAAAAAAAAATTTATGCACACATGACTGTAAGTCGCTTTGGATAAAAGCGTCTGCTAAATGGCATATTATAATTAAATACATATTTGGCTGCAAGAGGAGCCGTTACTCCTTCGCCCATGACTATTTGCTGTTTTTCCTCTGGGTTTAATAAGTTAACATTTGGAATATTTCTGTGAATAATGAATCTCTTTGTGAGGAATATTTATCACAGTGAAGGAGAAAGTGTATCTCTGTTTCTACCTCCCCTGTCGTGCAGTGACCACATACACGCTCCTCTATGGGGAACCATGTTTTTTTTATGTCTGCCGGTTTCTATTGCCAATTGGTGGTTACTTATCCTGTACTTGGTAAGGATCTGTCTCTGCTTCGTATCTCTGACAGAGTAGAGATATTCAGCCAATTGATATTCTCTGTTCAGAGCCAGATAGCAATTTAGTCGGCTTTGGGATTTAGTTTTGTTTTTCCAATGTTGTAAATATGAGTCCTTTGATTGGTTCATGATTTTGTTTATTTGAATTATTTATTTTGAAGCAGTGCTGGTGTCAGCTTGGTTGGTTAGGTCCAACACCGGCTGACTGAGAGGGCTTGTTTCTGGGCTCAGCTCTTGGGTTTGAAGTGCTTTAAATTGGAGACTTGAATTTGGACTTGAATTTAGGTGTAGCCAACATTTTTATGAACTTTTTTGTACTTTCATTACCACTGGAAAGCGGCCCAATTCTGCCCTACATGCATTAGTTGGTGTATTTCTTTGGACTTGTAGAATTTTCCGACAGAATTCTGCATGTAGGTCTTCAATTGGATGTTTGTCCCACATTTTAAGTCCAGTTTATTGAGTGGCCCCCAAACCTCACTTCCGTAAAGAGCTATTGGTAGGATTACTCAGTCAAATATTTTGGTCCAAATTCTAATTGTGATGTTGATTTTGAATAATTTCATTTTTATTGCATACAATGCTCTGCTGGCTTTTACTTTGAGTGCATTCACTGCCATATTAAAGTTTCTCGATGCAGATATGGTCAGACCAAGGTATGAGTAATTTTTTGTGTGTTCAATTATGGGGTTGTTCAGGGTGAATTTATATTTGTGTATATCTCGGGT
>NW_028162905.1:15000-32500 GCF_964263955.1 Coregonus lavaretus | reverse complement strand
GCATGATCATTACACAGGTGCACCTTGTGCTGGGGACAATAAAAGACCACTCTAAAATGTACACTTTTGTCACACAACACAATGCAACAGATGTCTTAAGTTTTGAGGGAGCGTGCAATTCACATGCTGACTCACTTGGCGAAATGGGGATATCAGGGGATATCTTCACCTATATATAGCCAGGTATATGACATTGTATTAGATACAGTGCATTCCAAAAGTATTCAGACGCCTTGACTTTTGCCACATTTTGTTATCTTACAGCATTATTCTAAAATTGTTTAAATTGTTTTTTCCCCCTCATCAATCTACACCCCATACCCCGTAATGACAAAGCAAAAACAGGTTTTTAGACATTTCTGCACATGTATTCAAAATAAAAAAAACTGAAACATAACATTTACATAAGTATTCAGACCCTTTACTCAGCTTTGTTGAAGCACCTTTGGCAGCGATTAAAGCCTAGAGTCTTCTTGGGTATGACGCTACAAGCTTGGCACACCTGTAATTGGGGAGTTTCTCCCATTCTTCTCTGCAGATCCTCTCATACTCTGTCAGGTTGGATGGGGAGCGTCACTGCACAGCTATTTTCAGGTCTCTCCAGAGATTGTCGATCGGGTTCAAGTCCGGGCTCTGGCTGGGCCACTCAAGGACATTCAGAGACTTTTCCAGAAGCCACTCCTGCGTTGTCTTGGCTGTGTGCTTAGGGTCGTTGTCCTGTTGGAAGGTGAACCGCCGCCCCAGTCTTGTGTGCTTAGGGTCATTGCCAAGTTTGTTGCATCAAACCCATGAAGATTCGAGGCTGTAATCACTGCCAAAGGTGTTTCAACAAAGTACTGAGTAAAAGGTCTGAATACTTATGTAAATGTCATATTTCAGTTTTTTGTTTTTTTTATACATTTGCAAAAAAATCTAAAAACCTATTTTTGCTTTGTCGTTATGGGTTATTGAGTGTAGATTGATGAGAGGAAAAAACAATTTAATCAATTTTAGAATAAGGCTGTTACGTAACAAAATGTGAAAAGTCAAGGGGTCTGAATACTTTCCGCATGCACTGTATAAGGGTTGGCATTTGACCATCAGGTATTCCAAGACCGGTGAACAGTGGGTGGAGACTTCCACTGCACTAGAGTCAGCACATCATTAATTATGGATGAGGCATACCCCTCCCCTCTGGCTGTGGTTCAGTGCTGGGTAGTACTGAAGCAGGACTTTCATTCCATAGCAGTTTGACTGCTGCTTTTCATTCACTCAGTCATTACCAGTGGAAGCATTGTCATTGTTGTTTCAATACTTCATCAAAACTGACTGTCATCAGTGTTTCAGTCTTTCATCATAAACTGACTGTCATCAGTGTTTCAGTCTTTCATCATAAACTGACTCTCATCAGAGTGTTTCAGTCTTTAATCATACACTGACTCTCATCAGAGTGTTTCAGTCTGTCATCATAAACTGACTGTCATCAGTGTTTCAGTCTTTAATCATAAACTGACTCTCATCAGAGTGTTTCAGTCTTTAATCATAAACTGACTGTCATCAGAGTGTTTCAGTCTTTAATCATAAACTGACTGTCATCAGTGTTTCAGTCTTTAATCATTAACTGACTCTCATCATAGTGTTTCAGTCTTTAATCATAATCTGACTCTCATCAGAATGTTTCAGTCTGTCATCATAAACTGACTGTCATCACTGTTTCAGTCTTTAATCATAAACTGACTCTCATCAGAATGTTTCAGTCTGTCATCATAAACTGACTCTCATCAGAGTGTTTCAGTCTTTAATCATAAACTGACTGTCATCAGTGTTTCAGTCTTTAATCATAAACTGACTCTCATCAGAGTGTTTCAGTCTTTAATCATAAACTGACTGTCATCAGTGTTTCAGTCTTTAATCATAATCTGACTCTCATCAGAGTGTTTCAGTCTGTCATCATAAACTGACTGTCATCAGTGTTTCAGTCTTTAATCATAATCTGACTCTCATCAGAGTGTTTCAGTCTTTAATCATAAACTGACTGTCATCAGTGTTTCAGTCTTTAATCATAAACTGACTGTCATCAGTGTTTCAGTCTTTAATCATAAACTGACTGTCATCAGTGTTTCAGTCTTTAATCATAAACTGACTGTCATCAGTGTTTCAGTCTTTAATCATAATCTGACTCTCATCAGAGTGTTTCAGTCTTTAATCATAAACTGACTGTCATCAGTGTTTCAGTCTTTAATCATAAACTGACTGTCATCAGTGTTTCAGTCTTTAATCATAAACTGACTCTCATCAGAATGTTTCAGTCTTTCATAATAAACTGACTGTCATCAGTGTTTCAGTTCAATCATTTCTTCATAGCCATATACATCAATCAATCAATCAATCAATTTTATTTTATATAGCCCTTCTTACATCAGCTAATATCTCGAAGTGCTGTACAGAAACCCAGCCTAAAACCCCAAACAGCTAGTAATGCAGGTGTAGAAGCACGGTGGCTAGGAAAAACTCCCTAGAAAGGCAAAACCTAGGAAGAAACCTAGAGAGGAACCAGGCTATGAGGGGTGGCCAGTCCTCTTCTGGCTGTGCCGGGTGGAGATTATAACAGAACCATGCCAAGATGTTCAAAAATGTTCATAAGTGACAAGCATGGTCAAATAATAATCAGGAATAAATCTCAGTTGGCTTTTCATAGCCGATCATTAGAGTTTAAAACAGCAGGTCTGGGACAGGTAGGGGTTCCATAACCGCAGGCAGAACAGTTTAAACTGGAATAGCAGCAAGGCCAGGCGGACTGGGGATAGCAAGGAGTCACCACGGCCGGTAGTCCCGACGTATGGTCCTAGGGCTCAGGTCTCTCAGTTGGCTTTTCATAGCCGATCATTTAGAGTTGAAAACAGCAGGTCTGGGACAGGTAGGGGTTTCGTAGCCGCAGGCAGAACAGTTGAAACTGGAATAGCAGCAAGGCCAGGCGGACTGGGGGCAGCAGGGTGTCATCATGCCCGGTAGTCCTGACGTATGGTCCTAGGGCTCAGGTTCTCAGAGAGAAAGAGAGAACGAGAGAATTAGAGAGAGCATACTTAAATTCACACAGGACACTGGATATATATACATGGAGTATACCAAACATTAGGAACACTTTCCTAATATTGAGTTGCACCCCCTTTTACCCCCAGAACAGCCCAATTCATCGGTGCATGGACTCAACAAGGTGTCGAAAGCGTTCCACGGGGATGCTGGTCCATAATGACCCTAATCCCTCCCACAGTTGTGTCCTGTTTGCTAGATGTCCTTTGGTTGGTGGACAATTCTTGATACACAGGGGAAACTGTTGAGCATAAAAAACCCAGCAGCGTTGTAGTTCTTGACATAAACCAGTGTTCCTGGCACCTACTACCATACCCCGTTCAAAGGCACTTCAATATTTTGTCTTGCCCATTCACCCTCTGAATGGCACAAATACACACTCCATGTCTCAATTGTCTCAAGGCTTTAAAAATCCTTCTTTCACCTGGATTCACCTGGTCAGTCTATGTCATGGAAAGAGCAGTGTTCTTAATGTTTGTATACTCAGGGTATATTGACTGATTTTCGTGTAACTTTCAGATAGACACGCACAAGCACTTACACATGGACACATGTGTGAATGCGTGTGTGTGAATGTGTGTGTGTGTGAATACGTGTGTGTGAATGCGTGTGTGTGTGAATGCGTGTGTGTGTGAATGCGTGTGTGTGAATACGTGTGTGTGAATGCGTGTGTGTGTGAATGCGTGTGTGTGTGAATGCGTGTGTGTGAATGCGTGTGTGTGAATACGTGTGTGTGAATGCATGAGCGTGAATACGTGTGTGTGAATGCGTGTGTGTGTGAATGCATGTGTGTGTGAATGCGTGTGTGTGAATACGTGTGTGTGAATGCATGAGCGTGAATACGTGTGTGTGAATGCGTGTGTGTGTGAATGCATGTGTGTGTGAATGCGTGTGTGTGAATACGTGTGTGTGAATGCGTGTGTGTGTGAATGCGTGTGTGTGTGAATGCGTGTGTGTGAATGCGTGTGAGTGAATGCGAGTGTGTGAATGGGTGTGTGCGTGAATGCGTATGTGTGAATGCGTGTGAATGCGTGTGTGAGTGAATGCGTGTGTGTGAATGCGTGTGTGTGAATGCGTGTGTGTGAATGCGTGTGTGTGTGAATGCGTGTGTGTGTGAATGCGTATGTGTGAATGCGTGTGTGTGAATGCGTGTGTGTGAATGCGTGTGTGAGTGAATGCGTGTGTGTGAATGCGTGTGTGTGAATGCGTGTGTGTGAATGCGTGTGTGTGAATACGTGTGTGTGAATGCGTGAGCGTGAATACGTGTGTGTGAATGCGTGTGTGTGTGAATGCGTGTGTGTGAATGCGTGTGAGTGAATGCGAGTGTGTGAATGGGTGTGTGCGTGAATGCGTATGTGTGAATGCATGTGAATGCGTGTGTGAGTGAATGCGTGTGTGTGAATGCGTGTGTGTGAATACGTGTGTGTGAATGCGTGAGCGTGAATACGTGTGTGTGAATGCGTGTGTGTGTGAATGCGTGTGTGTGAATGCGTGTGAGTGAATGCGTGTGTGTGAATGCGTGTGAGTGAATGCGAGTGTGTGAATGGGTGTGTGCGTGAATGTTTGCGTGAAGGTTTGGCGACGAACATGTAGTGAGGACCAGCCAACAAGAGCGTACAGGTCACAGTGGTGGGTAGTGTATGGGGCTTTGGAGACAAAACGGATGGCACTGTGATAGAGTACATCCAATTTGCTGAGTAGAGTGTTGGAGGCTATTTTGTAAATGACATCGACGAAGTCAAGGATCGGTAGGATAGTCAGTTTTACGAGGGCATGTTTGGCAGCATGAGTGAAGGAGGCTTTGTTGCGAAATAGGAAGCCGATTCTAGATTTAACTTTGGATTGGAGATTCTTAATGTGAGTCTGGAAGGAGAGTTTACAGTCTAACCAGACACCTAGGTATTTGTAGTTGTCCACATACTCTAGGTCAGACCCGTCAAGACTAGTGATTCTAGTCGGGTGGGCGGGTGCCAGCAGCGTTCGATTGAAGAGCATGCATTTAGTTTTACTAGTGTTTAAGAGCAGTTGGAGGCAACTGAAGGAGTGTTGTATGGCATTGAAGCTCGTTTGGAGGTTTGTTAACACAGTGTCCAATGAAGGGCCAGATGTATACAAAATGGTGTCGTCTGCGTAGAGGTGGATCTGAGAGTCACCAGCAGCAAGAGCGACATCATTGATATACACAGAGAAAAGAGTCGGCCCAAGAATTGAACCCTGTGGCACCCCATAGAGACTACCATAGGTCCAGACAACAGGCCCTCCGATTTGACACATTGAACTCTATCTGAGAAGTAGTTGGTGAACCAGGCGAGGCAGTCATTTGAGAAACCAAGGCTATTTAGTCTGCCAATAAGAATGCGGTGGTTGACAGTGTCGAAAGCCTTGGCCAGGTCTATGAAGACGGCTGCACAGTACTGTCTATTATCGATCGCGGTTATTATATCGTTTAGGACCTTGAGCGTGGCTGAAGTGCACCCATGACCAGCTCGGAAACAGGATTGCATAGCGGAGAAGGTACAGTGGGATTCGAAATGCTCGGTGATCTGTTTGTTAACTTGGCAGGGCAGGATGGATATAGGTCTGTAACAGTTTGGATCTAGAGTGTCACCCCCTTTGAAGAGGGGGATGACCGCGGCAGCTTTCTAATCTCTGGGGATCTCAGACGTTACGAAAGAGAGGTTGAACAGGCTAGTAATAGGGGTTGCGACAATTTCGGCGGCTAGATTTTGAAAGAAAGGGTCCAGATTGTCTAGCCCAGATGATTTGTAGGGGTCCAGATTTTGCAGCTCTTTCAGAACATCAGCTGTCTGAATTTGTGTAAAGGAGATGTGGGGGGGGGGGGGGGCATGGGCAAGTTGCAGCGGAGGGTGCAGAGCTGGTGGCCGGGGTAGTGGTAGCCAGGTGGAAAGCATGTCCAGCCATAGCAAAATGTTTGTTGAAATTCTCGATTATTGTAGATTTATCGGTGGTGATAGTGTTTCCTAGCCTCAGTGCAGTGGGCAGCTGGGAGGAAGTGCTCTTATTCTCCATGGACTTTACAGTGTTCCAAAACTTTTTGGAGTTATTGCTACAGGATGCAAATTTCTGTTTGAAAAAGTTAGCCTTTGTTTTCCTAACTGCTTGTGTATATTGGTTCCTAACTTCCCTGAAAAGTTGCATATCGCGGGGGCTATTTGATGCTAGTTTAGTACGCCACAGGATGTTTTTGTGCTGGTCAAGGGCAGTCAAGTATGAGGAGAACCAGGGGCTATATCTGTTCTTAGTTCTGTATTTTTTGAATGGGGCATGTTTATTTAAGATTGAGAGGAAATTACTTTTAAAGAACAACCAGGCATCCTATACTGACGGTATGAGATCTATATCAATCCAGGATACCTGGGCCAGGTCAATTAGGAAGGCCTGCTCGCTGAAGTGTTTTAGGGAGCGTTTGACAGTGATGAGTGGTGGTCGTTTGACCGCGGACCCGTTACAGACACAGGCAATAAGGCAGTGATCGCTGAGATCCTGGTTGAAAACAGCGGAGGTGTATTTAGAGGGTAAATTAGTCAGGATGATATCTATGAGGGTACCCATGTTTACGGATTTAGGGTTGTACCTGGTAGGTTCGTTGATAATTTGTGTGAGATTGAGGACATCTAGTTTGGATTGTAGGACGGCCGGGGTGTTAAGCATATCCCAATTTAGGTCACCAAGCAGTACGAACTCTGAGGATAAATGGGGGGCAATCAATTCACATATGGTGTCCAGGGCACATCTGGGGGCTGAGGGGCGTCTGTAGCAAGCGGCAACAGTGAGAGACTTATTTCTGGAAAGGTGGATTTTTAGAAGTAGAAGCTCAAACTGTTTGGGCACAGACCTGGATAGCATGATAGAGCTCTGCAGGCTATCTCTACAGTAGATTGCAACTCCACCCCCTTTGGCAGTTCTATCTAGACGGAAAATGTTATAGTTGGGGATGGAAATTTCAGAATTTTTGGTGGCCTTCCTAAGCCAGGATTCAGACACTGCTAGAACATCAGGGTTGGCGGAGTGTGCTAACACAGTGAATAACTCAAATTTAGGAAGGAGGCTTCTGATATTAACATGCAAGAAACCAAGGCTTTTACGGTTACAGAAGTCAACAAATGATAGCACCTGGGGAGTAGGAGTGATACTGGGGGCTACAGGGCCTGGGTTAACCTCTACATCACCAGAGGAACAGAGGAGGAGTAGAATAAGGATACGGCTAAAGGCTTTAAGATCTGGTCTTCTAGTGCATTGGGTACAGAGAATAAAGGGGGCAGATTTCCGGGCGTTGTAGAAAAGATTCAGGGCATTATGTACAGAAAAGGATATTGAAGGATATGAGTACAGTTGAGGTTAACCTAAGCGTTGAGTAACAATGAAAGAGATAGCATCACTGGAGGCACCGATTGAGCCGGTCTCCGCGTGTATGGGGGGTGGAACAAAGGAGCTATTTGAGGCAGTTTGAGAATGACTTGGGGTTCTACAGTGAAATTGTATAATAAGAACTAACTGGAACATCAATAGGCAAGGCATATTGACATGGGAGAGAGGCATAAAGCAATCACAGGTGTTATTAGAGAGAGCTAAGACAACAACTGGTAATAGCGATAAAGTTTGGGCTGAGGCTAAACAGATAAACAGGATGGGGTACCGTGTAAAGGAACAGTCCAGCAGGCATCAGCTGTGCAGCTGAGTGATCAATAAGGTCCAGTGAACAGCAATATGTGAGTCCGAGACCAGTTCAAGTTGGTGCTTCAGCACAGCGAGCAGGAAGCACGGCTGTAGTTTGCGTGTAATGCGTGTGTGTGTGAATGCGCGTGTTTGAATGCGTGTGTGTGAATGCGTGTGTGCGTGAATGCGTGTGTGAATGTGTGTGTGTGAATGCGTGTGTGTGTGAATGTGTGTGTGTGAATGTGTGTTTGTGAATGCGTGTGTGCGTGAATGTTTGTGTGCGTGAATGCTTGTGTGTGAATGAGTGTGTGTGAATATGTGTGTGTGAATGCGTGTGTGTGTGAATGTGTGTGTGTGTGTGAATGCGTGTGTGCGTGTGTGCGTGAATGCGTATGTGTGTGAATGCGTGTGTGCGTGAATGCGTATGTGTGTGTAAATGTGTGTGTGCGTGAATGCGTATGTGTGTGTAAATGTGTGTGTGCGTGAATGCGTATGTGTGTGTAAATGTGTGTGTGTGAATGCGTGTGTGTGTGAATGCGTATGTGTGTGTAAATGTGTGTGTGTGAATGCGTGTGTGTGTGAATGCGTGTGTGTGAATGCGTGTGTGTGAATGCGTGTGTGTAAATTCGTATGTGCGTGAATGCGTGTGTGTGTGTGAATGCGTGTGTGTTTGAATGTGTGTGTGCGTGAATGCGTGTGTTTGTGTGTGTGAATGCATGTGTGTGAATGCGTGTGTGTATGAATGCGTGTGTGTAAATGCGTGTGTGTGTGAATGCGTGTGTGTGTGAATGCGTGTGTGTGTGAATGCGTGTGTGTGTGAATTCGTGTGTGCGTGAATGCGTGTGTGTTAATGCGTGTGCGTGAATGCGTGTGTGTGTGAATGTGTGTGTGTGAATGTGTGTGTGTGAATGCGTGTGTGTGTGAATGTGTGTGTGTGAATGTGTGTTTGTGAATGCGTGTGTGCGTGAATGTTTGTGTGCGTGAATGCTTGTGTGTGAATGAGTGTGTGTGAATATGTGTGTGTGAATGCGTGTGTGTGTGAATGCGTGTGTGTGTGAATGCGTGTGTGTGAATGCGTGTGTGTGTGAGTGTGTGTGTGTGTGTGAATGCGTGTGTGCGTGAATGCGTATGTGTGTGAATGCGTGTGTGTGTGTGAATGCGTGTGTGTGTGAATGCGTGTGTGTGAATGCGTGTGTGTGTGAGTGCGTGTGTGTGTGTGAATGCATGTGTGCGTGAATGCGTATGTGTGTGTAAATGTGTGTGTGCGTGAATGCGTATGTGTGTGTAAATGTGTGTGTGTGAATGCGTGTGTGCGTGAATGCGTATGTGTGTGTAAATGTGTGTGTGTGAATGCGTGTGTGTGTGAATGCGTGTGTGTGTGAATGCGTGTGTGTGAATGCGTGTGTGTAAATTCGTATGTGCGTGAATGCGTGTGTGTGTGTAAATGCGTGTGTGTTTGAATGCATGTGTGCGTGAATGCATGTGTTTGTGTGTGTGAATGCATGTGTGTGAATGCGTGTGTGTATGAATGCGTGTGTGTGAATGCATGTGTGTGAATGCGTGTGCGTGAATGCGTGTGTGTGAATGCGTTTGTGTGAATGCGTGTGCGTGAATGTGCGTGTGCGTGAATGCGCGTGTGCGTGCACGTGCTTGTGTGTGTACCTCCAGGGTAAAGCAGTGTAAATGTGTCTAATTAGCTGTTTTGAGGGGCTGCAGAAAGCTCTCACTCAGCTATTCTCCTCACTTTAAAGTCTGTTTCATCTCACTGTAATGTCTATACGTCTATTACACAACCTGTATATGAAGATCCAGGAGTTTAATGCCTTTATTGAGGATAGCAATGAATACAGCCAGAAAACAGGTGAGTTCCAAGGGTCAGATATTCCATCATGGAAATAAACCTGGGAAAAGCCCAGACCTCAATCCATTTGAGAATCTGTGGTATGACTTAAAGATTGCTGTACACCAGCAGAACCCATCCAACTTGAAGGAGCTGGAGCAGTTTTGCCTTGAAGAATGGGCCAACATCCCAGTGGCTAGATGTGCTAAGCTTATAGAGACATACCCCAAGAGACTTGCAGCTGTAATTGCTGCAAAAGGTGGTTCTACAAAGTATTGACTTTGGGGGGGGGGGGGGGGGGGGGGAATAGTTATGCACGCTCAAGTTTTCTGTTTTTTTGCAGGAAGCATGGCTGTAGTGTGAATACGTGTGTGTGAATGCGTGTGTGTGTGTGAATGCGTGTGTGTGTGTGAATGCGTGTGTGTGAATGCGTGTATGTGTGAATGCGTGTGTGTGAATGTGTGTGTGTAAATTTGTATGTGCGTGAATGCGTGTGTGTGTGTGAATGCGTGTGTGTTTGAATGCGTGTGTGCGTGAATGCGTGTGTTTGTGTGTGTGAATGCATGTGTGTGAATGCATGTGTGTATGAATGCGTGTGTGTAAATGCGTGTGTGTGTGAATGCGTGTGTGTGAATGCGTGTGTGTGTGAATGCGTGTGTGTGTGAATGCGTTTGTGTGTGAATTTGTGTGTGCGTGAATGTGTGTGTGTGAATGCGTGTGCGTGAATGCGTGTGTGTGTGAATGTGTGTGTGTGTGTGAATGCGTGTGTGTGTGAATGTGTGTGTGTGAATGTGTGTTTGTGAATGCGTGTGTGCGTGAATGCGTGTGTGCGTGAATGCGTATGTGTGTGAATGCGTGTGTGTGTGTGAATGCGTGTGTGCGTGAATGCGTATGTGTGTGTAAATGTGTGTGTGCGTGAATGCGTATGTGTGTGTAAATGTGTGTGTGTGAATGCGTGTGTGTGTGAATGCGTGTGTGTGTGTGAATGCGTGTGTGTGTGTGAATGCGTATGTGTGTGTAAATGTGTGTGTGTGAATGCGTGTGTGTGTGAATGCGTGTGTGTGAATGCGTGTGTGTGAATGCGTGTGTGTAAATTCGTATGTGCGTGAATGCGTGTGTGTGTGTGAATGCGTGTGTGTTTGAATGCATGTGTGCGTGAATGCGTGTGTTTGTGTGTGTGAATGCATGTGTGTGAATGTGTGTGTGTATGAATGCGTGTGTAAATGCATGTGTGTGTGAATGCGTGTGTGTGAATGCGTGTGTGTGAATGCGTGTGTGTGTGAATGCGTGTGTGTGTGAATGCGTGTGTGTGTGAATTCGTGTGTGCGTGAATGCGTGTGTGTTAATGCGTGTGCGTGAATGCGTGTGTGTGAATGCGTGTGTGTGAATGCGTTTGTGTGAATGCGTGTGCGTGAATGCGCGTGTGCGTGAATGCGCGTGTGCGTGCACATGCTTGTGTGTGTACCTCCAGGGTAAAGCAGTGTAAATGTGTCTAATTAGCTGTTTTGAGGGGCTGCAGAAAGCTCTCACTCAGCTATTCTCCTCACTTTAAAGTCTGTTTCATCTCACTGTAATGTCTATACGTCTATTACACAACCTGTATATGAAGATCCAGGAGTTTAATGCCTTTATTGAGGATAGCAACGGATACAGCCAGAAAACAGGTGAGTTCCAAGGGTCAGATATTCCATCATGGAAATAAACCTGGGAAAAGCCCAATCCATTTGAGAATCTGTGGTATGACTTAAAGATTGCTGTACACCAGCAGAACCCATCCAACTTGAAGGAGCTGGAGCAGTTTTGCCTTGAAGAATGGGCCAACATCCCAGTGGCTAGATGTGCCAAGCTTATAGAGACATACCCCAAGAGACTTGCAGCTGTAATTGCTGCAAAAGGTGGCTCTACAAAGTATTGACTTTGGGGGGGGGGGGGGGGGGAATAGTTATGCACGCTCAAGTTTTCTGTTTTTTTGCAGGAAGCATGGCTGTAGTGTGAATACGTGTGTGTGAATGCGTGTGTGTGTGAATGCGTGTGTGTGTGTGAATGCGTGTGTGTGAATGCGTGAATGCACACACGCATTCACGCACAATACTCTTTACAGTCGTTTTATGATGAACACACACAAAAGGTTTTTCCGCCTGGTCACAGACAGCTGATGTGTACTGTGCACTGAAGTCCACAAGCGAAGGGATAAAGTGAGAGGAGGAGAGCACGTAGATGCAAGAAGGAATTACACAATGAGCAAAATGATCATGCTGTTTGTATGTGGCTGCTATGAACTGCACTGTCGGAGCTAGAAACACAAGCATTTCGCTACACCCGCAATAACGTCTGCTAAACACGTGTATGTGACAAATAAAATGTGATTTGATTTGATTTGAAAGTGAACTGTGTTTGCGTGTGATCAGGGGTGTATTCATTCCGCCGATTCTGTTGAAAAACTTAAACGGAAGCACAAACGGAACGAAACGGGGATAAGTGTACCTTAATTTGTCCAATAGAAACTCTCGTTTGCAACTGTTGGACTAATGATTGATGAAGATTTTTCAGTAGACTATAGTGTTGTCTTTTCAGACTCAGTAAACTATGGGGCTGCGATGGCTGTCTATTCTCTCTTCATCTGACCTGTCTTCGGGTCTAATTCCTCGCTCCTCCCTAATCCACGGCTGTCTTACCTTATCAGTGACCGAAACCAGACTGTTGCCCGTTGACTCTCTCCTCAGGCATAGTCCTGGAATGGAGCCAGGGTTGAACAGAGTTCAGAATAAACATGGTTAATCACAGCATGATGGGGGGGGGGGGGAGTGGTACAGAGGTACAGAGGGAGGAAGCTGGTATATGATTCAGAGATTGATTATGGACCTGCCATTTTTTAAGCCATGTTTAAGTACCGATTGATAGGTTTTGGGAATCAATTAAGGGGTCAAAACGGAGTCAGGGAATGTCTCTGTTATTTTTGAATGACAAGGCTTGGTCCCACCACTATTGTTTCCAGACACGGAACTTTTCTCTTGACCTGTGCACCTACGTTGTAAACTTTCATTAATTGTCTAGGTTGTAGGAACCTCATGATGGGTACAGGGAACATTAGAGTATCATGTAGTAGCCTAAACCTATCCATGTTACATTGAGCTGGGTAAATGGAATATGAATGACAGTCATCCAACATGCTGTAATAGAAATAAGGCCATGCTCATGAAAACAAATAATCGTCTTCCCTCATCTTATACGTCACCGACCATCACTGATACATTTTCAATTTAGTCATCTAGCAGACCCTCTTATTCAGAGCGACGTCATCTAGCAGACCCTCTTATTCAGAGCGACGTCATCTAGCAGACCCTCTTATTCAGAGCGACGTCATCTAGCAGACCCTCTTATTCAGAGCGACGTCATCTAGCAGACCCTCTTATTCAGAGCGACGTCATCTAGCAGACCCTATTATTCAGAGCGACGTCATCTAGCAGACCCTCTTATTCAGAGCGACGTCATCTAGCAGACCCTCTTATTCAGAGCGACGTCATCTAGCAGACCCTCTTATTCAGAGCGACGTCATCTAGCAGACCCTCTTATTCAGAGCGACGTCATCTAGCAGACCCTCTTATTCAGAGCGACGTCATCTAGCAGACCCTCTTATTCAGAGCGACGTCATCTAGCAGACCCTCTTATTCAGAGCGACGTCATCTAGCAGACCCTCTTATTCAGAGCGACGTCATCTAGCAGACCCTCTTATTCAGAGCGACGTCATCTAGCAGACCCTCTTATTCAGAGCGACGTCATCTAGCAGACCCTCTTATTCAGAGCGACGTCATCTAGCAGACCCTCTTATTCAGAGCGACGTCATCTAGCAGACCCTCTTATTCAGAGCGACGTCATCTAGCAGACCCTCTTATTCAGAGCGACGTCATCTAGCAGACCCTCTTATTCAGAGCGACGTCATCTAGCAGAACCTCTTATTCAGAGCGACGTCATCTAGCAGACCCTCTTATTCAGAGCGACGTCATCTAGCAGACCCTCTTATTCAGAGCGACGTCATCTAGCAGACCCTCTTATTCAGAGCGACGTCATCTTGAGATAGCTAGGTGAGACAACAACATAAAAAATTAAGAAATACATACTATACCATACTATACCATACTATACCATACTATACCATACTATACTATACTATACTATACCATACTATACTATACTATACCATACCATACTATACCATACTATACCATACCATACCATACCATACCATACCATACCATACCATACCATACCATACCATACCATACCATACCATACCATACTATACCATAGTATACTATACCATACTATACCATACTATACCATACTATACCATACTACATCATACCATACCATACTATACCATACTATACTATACCATACCGTACTATACCATACTATACTATAATATACCATACTATACCATACTATACTATACTGTACCATACCGTACTATACCATACTATACTATACTATACCATACTATACCATACTATACCATACTATACCATACTATACTATACTATACTATACTATACTATACTATACTATACCATACCATACCATACTATACCATACCATACTATACCATACTATACTATACCATACTATACCATACTATACTATACCATACTGTACTATACCATACTGTACTATACCATACTATACCATACTATACTATACCATAATATACCATACTATACCATACTATACTATACTATACTATACTATACTATACTATACTATACTATACTATACTATACTATACCATACTATACCATACTATACCATACTATATCATACCATACCATACCATACTATACCATACTATACTATACCATACTATACTATACTATACTTTATCATACTATACCATACTATACCATACTATACTATACTATACTATACTATACCATACTATACCATACTATACCATACTATACCACACCATACCATACTATACTATACTATACCACACCATACCATACTATACCATACTATACCATACTATACCACACCATACCACACCATACCTTACTATACCATACTATACCATACTATACCATACTATACTATACCATACCATACTATACCATACTATACCATACCATACTATACCATACTATACCATACTATACTATACTATACTATACTATACTATACTATACTATACTATACTATACTATACTATACTATACCATACTATACCATACTATACCATACTATATCATACTATACCATACTATACCATACTATACCATACCACACCATACCACACTATACCATACTATACCATACTATACCATACTATACCAAACCATACCAAACCATACCATACTATACTATACTATACCATACTATACCATACTATACCATACTATACCACACCATACCATACTATACTATACTATACCACACCATACCATACTATACCATACTATACCATACTATACCATAATATACCATACTATACCACACCATACCACACCATACCTTACTATACCATACCATACCATACCATACCATACCATACCATACCATACTATACCATACTATACCATAGTATACTATACCATACTATACCATACTATACCATACTATACCATACTACATCATACCATACCATACTATACCATACTATACTATACCATACCGTACTATACCATACTATACTATAATATACCATACTATACCATACTATACTATACTGTACCATACCGTACTATACCATACTATACTATACTATACCATACTATACCATACTATACCATACTATATCATACTATACTATACTATACTATACCATACCATAATATACCATACCATACTATACCATACTATACTATACCATACTATACCATACTATACTATACCATACTATACCATACTATACTATACCATACTGTACTATACCATACTACGCTATACTATACTATACCATACTATATCATACTATACCATAATATACTATACTATACTATACTATACTATACTATACTATACTATACTATACTATACTATACCATACTATACCATACTATATCATACCATACCATACCATACTATACCATACTATACTATACCATACTATACTATACTTTATCATACTATACCATACTATACTATACTATACCATACCATACCATACTATACCATACCACAATATACCATACCATACTATACCATACTATACCATACTATACCATAATATGCCATACTATACCATACCAGACTATACCATACTATACCATACTATACCATACTATACCATACCATACTATACCATACTATAACATACTATACCATACTATACCATACTACACTATACCATACTATACCATACTATACTATACCATACTATACCATACTATACTATACCATACTATACCATACTATACTATACCATACTGTACTATACCATACTATACCATAATATGCCATACTATACCATACCACACTATACCATACTATACCATACTATACCATACTATACCATACCATACTATACCATACTATAACATACTATACCATACTATACCATACTACACAATACCATACTATACCATACTATACTATACCATACTATACCATACTATACCATACTATACTATACCATACTATACCATACTATACTATACCATACTGTACTATACCATACTATACTATACTATACTATACCATACTATACCATACTATACCATACTATACTGTACTATACTATACTATACTATACTATACTATACTATACTATACTATACTATACTATACTATACTATACTATACTATACCATACTATACCATACTATACCATACTATATCATACCATACCATACCATACTATACCATACTATACTATACCATACTATACTATACTTTATCATACTATACCATACTATACTATACTATACCATACCATACCATACTATACCATACCACAATATACCATACCATACTATACCATACTATATCATACCATACCATACCATACTATACCATACCATACTATACCATACTATATCATACTATACCATACTATACCATACTATACCATACTATACTATACCATACTATACCATACTATACCATACCATACCATACCATACTATACCATACTATATCATACTATACTATACTATACTATACTATACTATACTATACTATACTATACTATACTATACTATACTATACTATACTATACCATACTATACTATACCATACTATACCATACTATACCATACCATACTATACCATACTATACCATACTATACCATACTATACTATACCATACTATACCATACTATACCATACTATACCATACTATACTATACCATACTATACCATACTATACCATACCATACTATACCATACTATACCATACTATACTATACTATACCATATCAAACTATACTATACTACACCATACTATACTATACCACACTATATCATACCATACCATACTATACCATACTATACCATACTATACCATACCATACCATACCATACCATACCATACTATACCATACTATACCATACTATACCATACTATACCATACTATACCATACCATACCATACCATACCATACCATACCATACCATACCATACTATACCATACCATACCATACCATACCATACCATACTATACTATACTGTACTATACTATACTATACTATACTATACTATACTATACTATACTATTATATACTATACTATACTATACTATACTATACCATACTATACCATACCATACTATACCATACTATACCATACTATACTATACCATACTATACTATACCATACCATACCATACTATACTACTACTATATCTGAACTGCCATGCTTCCTCAGTGAACTGCCATGCTTCCTCAGTGAACTGCCATGCTTCCTCAGTGAACTGCCAT
>NW_028162905.1:0-10000 GCF_964263955.1 Coregonus lavaretus | reverse complement strand
GAAAGACCTAGTTAAGCTGCAGCTGTCCCAGAACAGAGTGGCACATCTTGCTCTTCATTGTAATCAGAGGGCTAATATGAATAACTGGTGCCCCCACACATTGACTCTGTACCGGTACCCCCTGTATATAGCCTCCCTACTGTTATTTCCCATTGACTCTGTACCGGTACCCCCTGTATATAGCCTCCCTACTGTTATTTTTACTGCTGCTCTTTAATTATTTGTTACTTTTATTTTGTATTATTTTGTATTGTATTGTTTTGTGATTTTTTTGTTGGTTTTCTTTCTTAAAACTGCATTGTTGGTTAAGGGATTGTAAGTAAGCATTTCACTGTAAGGTCTACACCTGTGTATTCGGCGGCATGTGACAAATAAAATGTGATTTTGATTTGATTTTGTCAAAAGGGGTGATGTGTACGCGGCAGTGAAGTCAGGCGCAGGACACAGAGAAACAGGATGACTACTTTACTTCAAGTTAACAAACACAAAACAAAAGTCTCCACAACACTGGAGGAGTAACACGCTCAGTGCGTAAAAGGCGAACTAGACATGCCGAACATCAAACAGGACAAAATGACAATAACACACAAAGGCCAAACGTAAAACAAGGGAACTTCTATGTTACACAATCAACACAAAATAAGTAACAGGTGTACAAACTAGACATCACAAGACAAACACCGAAACATCGATCGGCAGTAGCTAGTACTCCGGGGACGACGAACGCCGAAGCCTGCCCGAGCAAGGAGGAGGAGCAGCCTCGGCGGAATCCGTGACAGATTTGGAATACTACTCTCTAAGAGTCACTTCTTGTTTTTATAAGAAACTTTGATGTGTTGGAAATCCCAAGTTGTTTGCATAGTCAACTTACACACAGCACTGACACACGCTTACCCCACCAGACATGCCACCAGGGGTCTTTTCACAGTCCCTAGGTCCAGAACAAATTCAAGGAAATGTATAGTATTATACAGAGTCATGAGTGCATGGAACTCCCTTCCATCTTATGCAAGTGAACAGCAAACCTGGTTTAAAAAAACTAATAAAGCAACACCTCAGGGCACAACGCCTCTCCCCCATGTGACCTTGTTGTGTGTATGTACTGACATGTATGTGGAACTGATAGATGCACACATACACTACATGTACATGTTTCTAAATACTGTAAAGTATTTTGTCTGTAATGTCTTTTTCGTTATATGTCGGACCCCAGTAAGACTAGCTGTCGCCATTGGCGTCGGCTAATGGGGATCCTAATCAATCAAAAATAAATCAAATCAAATATATAGCCACTTACAAGGCATGTCTCAAAATATGTTAATGAGGCAGAGATTCTTTCCCTCCCACTACATTTTTCCACACTGCACCATAATTTACAGAATGCTGCAGTAAATATACAGCAAAACAGCAATACAGTACTTTAACATTACAAAAATAGCTAACAATGAATATGTAATTATACACTGAGTGTACAAAACTTCTAAAAAGGGGAAAGGGGGGGGGGGGGTGCAACTCAATATTAGGAAGGTGTCCTTAATGTTTTGTACTATATACAGTGCATTCAGAAAGTATTCAGACCTCTTGACTTTTTCCACATTTTGTTACGTTACAGCCTTATTCTAAAATAATTTTGTCAGACTACACATAATGCCCCATAATGACAAAGTGAAAACAGGTTTTTAGAAATGTTTGCTAATTTATTAAAAATATAAAACAGATACCTTATTTACATATGTTTTCAGACCCTTTGCTATGAGACTCAAAATTGAGCTCAGGTGCATCCTGTTTCCATTGATCATCCTTGAGATGTTTCTACAACTTGATTGGAGTCCACCTGTGGTAAATTCAATTGATTGGACATGATATGGAAAGGCACACACCTGTCTATATACAGTGAGGGAAAAAAGTATTTGATCCCCTGCTGATTTTGTACGTTTGCCCACTGACAAAGAAATGATCAGTCTATAATTTTAATGGTAGGTTTATTTGAACAGTGAGAGACAGAATAACAACAAAAAAATCCAGAAAAACACATGTAAAAAATGTTATAAATTGATTTGCATTTTAATGAGGGAAATAAGTATTTGACCACTCTGCAAAACATGTCTTAGTACTTGGTGGCAAAACCCTTGTTGGCAATCACAGAGGTCAGATATTTCTTGTAGTTGGCCACCTGGTTTGCACAAATCTCAGGAGGGATTTTGTTCCACTCCTCTTTGCAGATCTTCTCCAGGTCATTAAGGTTTCGATGCTGATGTTTGGCAACTCGAACCTTCAGCTCCCTCCACAGATTTTCTATGGGATTAAGGTCTGGAGACTGGCTAGGCCACTCCAGGACCTTAATGTGCTTCTTCTTGAGCCACTCCTTTGTTGCCTCTTTGTCACTTTGTCAATGGGCAAACGTAAAAAATCAGCAGGGGATCAAATACATTTTTATCACTCACTGTATAATACACTACTAATAATAGGGATATATAATACACACATTACCACTACTAATAATAGGGATATATAATACACACATTACCACTACTAGGGGGGATATATAATACACACATTACCACTACTAATAATAGGGATATATAATACACACATTACCACTACTAATAATAGGGATATATAATACACACATTACCACTACTAGGAGGGATATATAATACACACATTACCACTACTAGGAGGGATATATAATACACACATTACCACTACTAATAATAGGGATATATAATACACACATTACCACTACTAATAATAGGGATATATAATACACACATTACCACTACTAGGAGGGATATATAATACACACATTACCACTACTAATAATAGGGATATATAATACACACATTACCACTACTAATAATAGGGATATATAATACACACATTACCACTACTAGGAGGGATATATAATACACACATTACCACTACTAGAAATAGGGATATATAATACACACATTACCACTACTAATAATAGGGATATATAATACACACATTACCACTACTAGGAGGGATATATAATACACACATTACCACTACTAGAAATAGGGATATATAATACACACATTACCACTACTAGGGGGGATATATAATACACACATTACCACTACTAATAAAAGGGATATATAATACACACATTACCACTACTAATAATAGGGATATATAATACACACATTACCACTACTAGGAGGGATATATAATACACACATTACCACTACTAGGAGGGATATATAATACACACATTACCACTACTAGGAGGGATATATAATACACACATTACCACTACTAGGAGGGATATATAATACACACATTACCACTACTAATAATAGGGATATATAATACACACATTACCACTACTAATAATAGGGATATATAATACACACATTACCACTACTAGGAGGGATATATAATACACACATTACCACTACTAGGAGGGATATATAATACACACATTACCACTACTAATAATAGGGATATATAATACACACATTACCACTACTAGGAGGGATATATAATACACATATTACCACTACTAATAATAGGGATATATAATACACACATTACCACTACTAATAATAGGGATATATAATACACACATTACCACTACTAATAATAGGGATATATAATACACACATTACCACTACTAGGAGGGATATATAATACACACATTACCACTACTAATAATAGGGATATATAATACACACATTACCACTACTAATAATAGGGATATATAATACACACATTACCACTACTAGGAGGGATATATAATACACACATTACCACTACTAATAATAGGGATATATAATACACACATTACCACTACTAGGGGGGATATATAATACACACATTACCACTACTAGGAGGGATATATAATACACACATTACCACTACTAGGGGGGATATATAATACACACATTACCACTACTAATAATAGGGATATATAATACACACATTACCACTACTAGGAGGGATATATAATACACACATTACCACTACTAGGAGGGATATATAATACACACATTACCACTACTAATAATAGGGATATATAATACACACATTACCACTACTAATAATAGGGATATATAATACACACATTACCACTACTAATAATAGGGATATATAATACACACATTACCACTACTAGGAGGGATATATAATACACACATTACCGCTACTAGGAGGGATATATAATACACACATTCCCACTACTAGGAGGGATATATAATACACACATTACCACTACTAGGAGGGATATATAATACACACATTACCACTACTAGGAGGGATATATAATACACACATTACCACTACTAATAATAGGGATATATAATACACACATTACCACTACTAGGAGGGATATATAATACACACATTACCACTACTAGGAGGGATATATAATACACACATTACCACTACTAATAATAGGGATATATAATACACACATTACCACTACTAATAATAGGGATATATAATACACACATTACCACTACTAGGAGGGATATATAATACACACATTACCACTACTAGGAGGGATATATAATACACACATTACCACTACTAATAATAGGGATATATAATACACACATTACCACTACTAATAATAGGGATATATAATACACACATTACCACTACTAGGAGGGATATATAATACACACATTACCACTACTAGGAGGGATATATAATACACACATTACCACTACTAATAATAGGGATATATAATACACACATTACCACTACTAGGAAATAGGGATATATAATACACACATTACCACTACTAGGGGGGATATATAATACACACATTACCACTACTAATAAAAGGGATATATAATACACACATTACCACTACTAGGAGGGTAATAATAGGGATATATAATACACACATTACCACTACTAGGAGGGATATATAATACACACATTACCACTACTAGGAGGGATATATAATACACACATTACCACTACTAATAATAGGGATATATAATACACACATTACCACTACTAGGGGGGATATATAATACACACATTACCACTACTAGGAGGGATATATAATACACACATTACCACTACTAGGGGGGATATATAATACACACATTACCACTACTAAGAATAGGGATATATAATACACACATTACCACTACTAGGAGGGATATATAATACACACATTACCACTACTAGGAGGGATATATAATACACACATTACCACTACTAGGAGGGATATATAATACACACATTACCACTACTAGGAGGGATATATAATACACACATTACCACTACTAATAATAGGGATATATAATACACACATTACCACTACTAGGAGGGATATATAATACACACATTACCACTACTAGGAGGGATATATAATACACACATTACCACTACTAAAGAGGGATATATAATACACACATTACCACTACTAATAATAGGGATATATAATACACACATTACCACTAACTAATTAATAAGGGATATATAATACACACATTACCACTACTAGGAGGGATATATAATACACACATTACCACTACTAGGAGGGATATATAATACACACATTACCACTACTAGGAGGGATATATAATACACACATTACCACTACTAATAATAGGGATATATAATACACACATTACCACTACTAGGAGGGATATATAATACACACATTACCACTACTAGGAGGGATATATAATACACACATTACCACTACTAATAATAGGGATATATAATACACACATTACCACTACTAATAATAGGGATATATAATACACACATTACCACTACTAATAATAGGGATATATAATACACACATTACCACTACTAGGAGGGATATATAATACACACATTACCGATAATACACACATTCCCACTACTAGGAGGGATATATAATACACACATTACCACTACTAGGAGGGATATATAATACACACATTACCACTACTAGGAGGGATATATAATACACACATTACCACTACTAATAATAGGGATATATAATACACACATTACCACTACTAGGGGGGATATATAATACACACATTACCACTACTAATAATATGGATATATAATACACACATTACCACTACTAATAATAGGGATATATAATACACACATTACCACTACTAGGGGGGATATATAATACACACATTACCACTACTAATAATAGGGATATATAATACACACATTAGCACTACTAAGGGGGATATATAATACACACATTACCACTACTAATAATAGGGATATATAATACACACATTACCACTACTAGGAGGGATATATAATACACACATTACCACTACTAATAATAGGGATATATAATACACACATTACCACTACTAATAATAGGGATATATAATACACACATTACCACTACTAATAATAGGGATGTATAATACACACATTACCACTACTAATAATAGGGATATATAATACACACATTATAACTACTAGGAGGGATATATATTATACACACATTACCACTACTAATAATAGGGATATATAATACACACATTACCACTACTAGGAGGGATATATAATACACACATTACCACTACTAATAATAGGGATATATAATACACACATTACCACTACTAGGAGGGATATATAATACACACATTACCACTACTAGGAGGGATATATAATACACACATTACCACTACTAATAATAGGGATATATAATACACACATTACCACTACTAGGAGGGATATATAATACACACATTACCACTACTAGGAGGGATATATAATACACACATTACCACTACTAGGAGGGATATATAATACACACATTACCACTACTAATAATAGGGATATATAATACACACATTACCACTACTAGGAGGGATATATAATACACACATTGCCACTACTAGGAGGGATATATAATACACACATTACCACTACTAGGAGGGATATATAATACACACATTACCACTACTAGGAGGGATATATAATACACACATTACCACTACTAATAATAGGGATATATAATACACACATTACCACTACTAGGAGGGATATATAATACACACATTGCCACTACTAGGAGGGATATATAATACACACATTACCACTACTAATAATAGGGATATATAATACACACATTACCACTACTAATAATAGGGATATATAATACACACATTACCACTACTAATAATAGGGATATATAATACACACATTACCACTACTAATAATAGGGATATATAATACACACATTACCACTACTAGGAGGGATATATAATACACACATTACCACTACTAATAATAGGGATATATAATACACACATTACCACTACTAGGAGGGATATATAATACACACATTACCACTACTAATAATAGGGATATATAATACACACATTACCACTACTAGGGGGGATATATAATACACACATTACCACTACTAGGAGGGATATATAATACACACATTACCACTACTAATAATAGGGATATATAATACACACATTACCACTACTAATAATAGGGATATATAATACACACATTACCACTACTAATAATAAGGATATATAATACACACATTACCACTACTAATAATAGGGATATATAATACACACATTACCACTACTAGGAGGGATATATAATACACACATTACCACTACTAATAATAGGGATATATAATACACACATTACCACTACTAGGAGGGATATATAATACACACATTACCACTACTAGGAGGGATATATAATACACACATTACCACTACTAATAATAGGGATATATAATACACACATTACCACTACTAGGAGGGATATATAATACACACATCACCACTACTTGGAGGGATATATAATACACACATTACCACTACTAATAATAGGGATATATAATACACACATTACCACTACTAATAATAGGGATATATAATACACACATTACCACTACTAATAATAGGGATATATAATACACACATTACCACTACTAATTATAGGGATATATAATACACACATTACCACTACTAGGAGGGATATATAATACACACATTACCACTACTAGGAGGGATATATAATACACACATTACCACTACTATGAGGGATATATAATACACACATTACCACTACTAATAATAGGGATATATAATACACACATTACCACTACTAGGAGGGATATATAATACACACATTACCACTACTATGAGGGATATATAATACACACATTACCACTACTAATAATAGGGATATATAATACACACATTACCGCTACTAGGAGGGATATATAATACACACATTACCACTACTAGGAGGGATATATAATACACACATTACCACTACTAGGAGGGATATATAATACACACATTACCACTACTAGGAGGGATATATAATACACACATTACCACTACTAATAATAGGGATATATAATACACACATTACCACTACTAGGAGGGATATATAATACACACATTACCACTACTAGAAGGGATATATAATACACACATTACCACTACTAATAATAGGGATATATAATACACACATTACCACTACTAGGGGGGATATATAATACACACATTACCACTACTAATAATAGGGATATATAAGTTGCCTTAATTTGGAAAGATGTTAGATATATTCCTTGTTTTCCTCTGGGATCCAGCTGTCTGGCTCTGTTTGAATGTTGCTCAATGGCCCCTTGTTCCTTGCATGGATTGGCTCTGGTCTTGGGGACTACACGCAGCCTAGGAGACAGTGAAGGAGGCGTGTTTGCATCGGCCGAAAATTGATTGCATTCGATTTGGAACCGGGCTGCTTCCCGCGCATGAGCCAGGTGAGCTGTTTTAAGGCCACCGCGAAGTCGGCTCAAAACAAAAGTGACTAATTAAGCACGTGTAATTATTAGTAGGACTCTGTTTTTCCCATGCAAAAGGCCTTCCAAATGAAAAAGAGTTATAAAATGTAAACTTTTATTTTATATTCTAATTATGCTTAGCATCATTGAATACGCCCAGATCGCCTGTCAGTCGCTGTTCAGGGTTTAAACGCCCCACAAACTCGCTGCTCGAATAGAGGGCTCGCGCCGCTCTGCGAATAGAAACCCCCGTTTCTTTGGATTACCTCCCGCGAGCCACACACACACACACACACACAGCGCTCTACTATGGACCGCCCTGATTGGTTAACCAATCCTATCATTCACCACTGTGTGGGCGAGACTAACACGCTCTCCTGTCTACGGAGCTCAAGAGCAGCACTGTACGTGAGCGCAAGGCGAGGCAGAGCGGAGAACGGTAGCGTCTCTTCTTCTTAGAAACACAACGACTCATTCTCACAGCTATTGGCCTACGGAGCAGCTACATCTAGTCTGCGCGCTACCCAATTCCCTGGATATCTTCTAGGCCACCCAAGGGGACTAAACCGAATAAAGGAGGAAAACGTTAGGGAAACGTTATTACCGGTCGGTACGCACGAGGAGCCTATATATATATATATATATATATATATATACCGATCTCACAGCAACACGAGCGACTGACGAGGCTACCCCACCTGGATAACAAACCGCTTAACGTAGAAAACAGAGCTTTCGGTGGTGCTAGTAAAGAGAGAGATAGAGGAGAGGAGACAGGATGATTCTCAAGCATCACTTGGTTCTGACACTGTGCGCAGTCTACGTGATCCCGCTAAAAGGTAAGCCTGCTGGTTTGACCTTTTTCTGGGAAAGGGTTTCGGTGTTTGTATTGCTCAGCACATTTGCAATCAGAATTTTACACCCACAGTGTTACATTTAACATTTTCTTAGAAATCATATGTGACCATCTCAAATAGTGTTAAACGAGCACTTTTCAAAGTGTTGATAAACTAACAACCCAATAGTGTTGGGTCCCAAACACCATGGGGTGTTGCAAATTCTGACTTAAATTCAAACTTTATTAGAACTGATGCTGTGTTAGTAGATTAACACCCGGGGGGTTGTTTTAACACTGTAGGGTGTAAAGCCTGATTTGCATATTTATTTCCCAGGGTGCCTTTCAGGTGAATTTGAGAAATAGCAGTACCACCCATGACTGTGTTTTCT
>NW_028162906.1:0-5922 GCF_964263955.1 Coregonus lavaretus | reverse complement strand
TGGAGAGGGAAGTCACTTTGCCACACCCTAGATTTAGCTGAAAAGACACCCCTGTCCTCTCCCTCCCTACCTCCCTGAACTCCTTCTTTAGCTAACCACCATCTCTCTCTCTCTCTCTCTCTCTCTCTCTCTCTCTCTCTCTCTCTTCTCTGCCTCTCTCTGTGTCTCTCTCTCTGTGTGTGTCTCTCTCTCTCTCTGTGTGCTCTCTGTGTGTCTCTCTCTCTCTGTGTGTGTGTCTCTCTCTCTCTGTGTGTATCTCTTTCTCTCTCTCTGTGTGTCTGTCTCTCTCTCTCTCTGTGTCTCTTTGTGTCTCTGTTTCTCTCTCTATGTGTGTCTCTGTGTCTCTCTCTGTGTGTCTCTGTGTCTCTCTGTGTGTCTCTCTCTCTCTGTGTGTGTCTATCTGTCTCTGTGTGTCTCTCTCTCTGTGTGTCACTGTCTCTGTCTCTCTCTCTGTGTGTGTCTCTCTCTGTGTGCTCTCTCTCTGTCTCTCTCTCTCTCTCTCTGTCTCTCTCTCTCTGTCTCTGTGTGTCTCTCTCTCTGTTTGTCTCTCTCTCTGTGTGTCTCTATCTCTGTGTCTCTCTCTGTCTCTCTCTCTCTGTCTCTCTCTCTCTCTCTCTCTCTCTCTCTCTCTCTCTGTGTCTCTCTCTCTCTCTCTCTCTCTCTCTCTGTGTGTGCCTCTCTCTCTGTGTGTCTCCGTGTCTCTGTGTCTCTCTCTGTGTCTCTCTCTCTGTGTGTCTCTCGCTCTGTGTGCTCTCTCTCTGTGTGCTCTCTCTCTGTGTGCTCTCTCTCTGTGTGCTCTCTCTCTCTCTCTCTCTCTCTCTCTGTGTCTCTCTCTCGCTCTCTCTCTGTGTCTCTCTCAATTCAATTCAATTTCAATTTAAGGGCTTTATTGGCATGGGAAACGTGTGTTAACATTGCCAAAGCAAGTGAAGTAGATAGTAAACAAAAGTGAAATAAACAATAAATATTAACAGTAAACATTACACTCAGAAGTTTCAAAAGACTAAAGACATTTCAAATGTCTATTATGTATATACAGTCATGGCCAAAATTGTTGGCACCCCTGAAATTTTTCCAGAAAATGAAGTATTTCTCACAGAAAAGTATTGAAATTACACATGTTTTGCTATGCACATGTTTATTTCCTTTGTGTGTATTGGAATAACACAAAAAAAAACAGGAAAAAAGCAAATTTGACATAATTTCACACAAAACTAAAAAAATGGGCCGGACAAAGTTATTGGCACCCTTTCAAAATTGTGGATAAATAAGTTTGTTCCAAGCATGTGATGCTCCTTTAAACTCACCTGGGGCAAGTAACAGGTGTGGGCAATCTAAAAATCACACCTGAAAGCAGATAAAAAGGAGAGAAGTTGACTCAGTCTTTGCATTGTGTTTCTGTGTGTGCCACACTAAGCATGGAGAACAGAAAGAGGAAAAGAGAACTGTCTGAGGACTTGAGAACCAAAATTGTGGAAAAATATCAACAATCTCAAGGTTACAAGTCCATCTCCAGAGATCTAGATGTTCCTTTGTCCACAGTGCGCAACATGATCAAGAAGTTTGCAACCCATGGCACTGTAGCTAATCTCCCTGGACGTGGACGGAAGAGAAAAATTGATGAAAGGTTGCAACGCAGGATAGTCCGGATGGTGGATAAGCAGCCCCAAACAAGTTCCAAAGAAATTCAAGCTGTCCTGCAGGCTCAGGGTGCATCAGTGTCAGCGCGAACTATACGTCGAAATTTGAATGAAATGAAACGCTATGGCAGGAGACCCAGGAGGACCCCACTGCTGACACAGAGACATAAAAAAGCAAGACTACAGTTTGCCAAAATGTACATGAGTAAGCCAAATTCCTTCTGGGAGAACGTCTTATGGACAGATGAGACCAAGATAGAGCTTTTTGGTAAAGCACATCGTTCTACTGTTTACCGAAAATGTAATGAAGCCTTCAAAGAAAAGAACACAGTACCTACAGTCAAATATGGTGGAGGTTCAAAGATGTTTTGGGGTTGTTTTGCTGCCTCTGGCACTGGGTGCCTTGACTGTGTGCAAGGCATCATGAAATCTGAGGATTACCAAAGGATTTTGGGTCGCAATGTAGGGCCCAGTGTCAGAAAGCTGGGTTTGCGTCCGAGATCATGGGTCTTCCAGCAGGACAATGACCCCAAACATACTTCAAAAAGCACCCAGAAATGGATGGCAACAAAGCGCTGGAGAGTTCTGAAGTGGCCAGCAATGAGTCCAGATCTTAATCCCATTGAACACCTGTGGAGAGATCTTAAAATTGCTGTTGGGAAAAGGCACCCATCCAATATGAGAGACCTGGAGCAGTTTGCAAAAGAAGAGTGGTCCAAAATTCCGGGTGAGAGGTGTAAGAAGCTTATTGATGGTTATAGGAAGCGACTGATTTCAGTTATTTTTTCCAAAGGGTGTGCAACTAAATATTAAGTTAAGGGTGCCAATCATTTTGTCCGGCCCATTTTTTGAGTTTTGTGTGAAATTATGTCAAATTTGCTTTTTTCCTGTTTTTTTTGTGTTATTCCAATACACACAAAGGAAATAAACATGTGCATAGCAAAACATGTGTAATTTCAATACTTTTCTGTGAGAAATACTTCATTTTCTGGAAAAATTTCAGGGGTGCCAACAATTTTGGCCATGACTGTATACAGTGTTGTAACAATGTGCAAATAGTTAAAGTACAAATGGGAAAATAAATAAACATAAATATGGGTTGTATTTACAATGGTGTTTGTTCTTCACTGGTTGCCCTTTTCTTGTGGCAACAGGTCACAAATCTTGCAGCTGTGATGGCACACTGTGGTTTTTCACCCAGTAGATAAGGGAGTTTATCAAAATTGGGTTTGTTTTCGAATTCTTTGTGGATCGCTGTAATCTGAGGGAAATATGTGTCTCTAATATGGTCATACATTTGGCAGGAGGTTAGGAAGTGCAACTCAGTTTCCACCTCATTTTGTGGGCAGTGTGCACATAGCCTGTCTTCTCTTGAGAGCCAGGTCTGCCTACGGCGGCCTTTCTCAATAGCAAGGCTATGCTCACTGAGTCTGTACATAGTCAAAGCTTTCCTTAAGTTTGGGTCAGTCACAGTGGTCAGGTATTCTGCCACTGTGTACTCTCTGTTTAGGGCCAAATAGCATTCTAGTTTGCTCTGTTTTTTTGTTTGTTCTTTCCAATGTGTCAAGTAATTCTCTTTTTGTTTTCTCATGATTTGGTTGGGTCTAGTTGTGTTGTTGTCCTGTGGCTCTGTGGGGTCTGTTTGTGTTTGTGAACAGAGCCCCAGGACAAGCTTACTTAGGGGACTCTTCTCCAAGTTCATCTCTCTGTAGGTGATGGCTTTGTTATGGAAGGTTTGGGAATCGCTTCCTTTTAAGTGGTTATAGAATTTAACGGCTCTTTTCTGGATTTTGATAATTAGCAGGTATTGGCCTAATTCTGCTCTGCATGCATTATTTGGTGTTTTACGTTGTACACGGAGGATGTTTTTGCAGAATTCTGCATGCAGAGTCTCAATTTGGTGTTTGTCCCATTTTGTGAATTCTTGGTTGGTGAGCGGACCCCAGACCTCAGAACCATAAAGGGCAATGGGTTCTATAACTGATTCAATAATTTTTTGCCAGATCCTAATTGTTATGTCAAATTTTATGTTCCTTTTGATGGCATAGAAGGCCCTTCTTGCCTTGTCTCTCAGATCGTTCACAGCTTTGTGGAAGTTACCTGTGGCGCTGATGTTTAGGCCGAGGTATGTATAGTTTTTTGTGTGCTCTAGGGCAACGGTGTCTAGATGGAATTTGTATTTGTGGTCCTGGCAACTGGACCTTTTTTGGAACACCATTATTTTTGTCTTACTGAGATTTACTGTCAGGGCCCAGGTCTGACAGAATCTGTGCAGAAGATCTAGGTGCTGCTGTAGGCCCTCCTTGGTTGGTGACAGAAGCACCAGATCGTCAGCAAACAGAAGACATTTGACTTCAGATTCTAGTAGGGTGAGGCCGGGTGCTGCAGACTGTTCTAGTGCCCTCGCCAATTCGTTGATATATATGTTGAAGAGGGTGGGGCTTAAACTGCATCCCTGTCTCACCCCACGGCCCTGTGGAAATTTTAACCGCACACTTGTTGTTTGTGTACATGGATTTTATAATGTCGTATGTTTTTCCCCCAACCGCACTTTCCATCAATTTGTATAGCAGACCCTCATGCCAAATTGAGTCAAAAGCTTTTTTGAAATCAACAAAGCATGAGAAGACTTTGCCTTTGTTTTGGTTTGTTTGTTTGTCAATTAGGGTGTGCAGGGTGAATACGTGGTCTGTCGTACGGTAATTTGGTAAAAAGCCAATTTGACATTTGCTCAGTACATTGTTTTCACTGAGGAAATGAACTAGTCTGCTGTTAATGATAATGCAGAGGATTTTCCCAAGGTTGCTGTTGACGCATATCCCACGGTAGTTATTGGGGTTAAATTTGTCTCCACTTTTGTGGATTGGGGTGATCAGTCCTTGGTTCCAAATATTGGGGAAGATGCCAGAGCTAAGGATGATAAAGAGTTTAAGTATAGCTAATTGAAATTTGTGGTCTGTATATTTTATCATTTCATTGAGGATACCATCAACACCACAGGACTTTTTGGGTTGGAGGGTTTCTATTTTGTCCTGTAGTTCATTCAATGTAATTGGAAAATCCAGTGGGTTCTGGTAGTCTTTAATGGTTGATTCTAAGATTTGCATTTGATCATGTATATTTTTTTGCTGTTTGTTCTCTGTTATAGGGCCAAAAAGATTGGAGAAGTGGTTTACCCATACATCTCCATTTTGGATAGATAGCTCTTCGTGTTGTTGTTTGTTTAGTGTTTTCCAATTTTCCCAGAAGTGGTTAGAGTCTATGGATTCTTCAATTACATTGAGCTGATTTCTGACATGCTGTTCCTTCTTTTTCCGTAGTGTATTTCTGTATTGTTTTAGTGATTCACCATAGTGAAGACGTAGGTTCAGGTTTTCTGGGTCTCTATGTTTTTGGTTGGATAGGTTTCTCAATTTCTTTCTTAGGTTTTTGCATTCTTCATCAAACCATTTATCACTGTTATTACTTTTCTTTGGTTTTCTGTTAGAGATTTTTAGATTTGATAGGGAAGCTGAGAGGTCAAATATACTGTTTAGGTTTTCTACTGCCATGTTTACACCTTCACTATTACAGTGGAACGTTTTGTCCAGGAAGTTGTCTAGAATGGATTGAATTTGTTGTTTCCTAATTGTTTTTTGGTAGGTTTCAACACTACTTTCCTTCCATCTATAGCATTTCTTAATATTATTCAGTTCTGTTGGCTTTGATGCCTCATGATTGAGTATTGCTCTGTTCAAGAAGACTGTGATTTTGCTGTGGTCTGATAGGGGTGTCAGTGGGCTGACTGTGAACGCTCAGAGAGACTCTGGGTTGAGGTCAGTGATAAAGTAGTCTACAGTACTACTGCCAAGAGATGAGCTATAGGTGTACCTACCATAGGAGTCCCCTCGAAGCCTACCATTGACTATGTACATACCCAGTGTGCGACAGAGCTGCAGGAGTCGTGACCCGTTTTTGTTGGTTATGTTGTCGTAGTTGTGCCTAGGGGGGCATATGGGGGAGGGAATGCTGTCACCTCCAGGTAGGTGTTTGTCCCCCTGTGTGCTGAGGGTGTCAGGTTCTTGTCCAGTTCTGGCATTTAGGTCGCCACAGACTAGTACATGTCCCTGGGTCTGGAAATGATTGATTTCCCCCTCCAGGATGGAGAAACTGTCTTCATTAAAGTATGGGGATTCTAGTGGGGGGATATAGGTAGCACACAGGAGGACATTTTTCTCAGTTGAAATAATTTCCTTTTGAATTTCTAACCAAATGTAAAATGTTCCTGTTTTGATTAATTTAA